>NC_061114.1:130506848-130551612 GCF_002878395.1 Capsicum annuum | reverse complement strand
AATGGGGGATAACATATAACTCATTTATCAAGACATGGGGGCATGTAAAGAGGAAATCAAGAGGATAAAGGAAGTGGGTATGGATGCTAATTTTTCAAATACTATGGGTATGACCACTCTTCCAAATTATCTCAAAGTTGATGAATCCTTGATGATTTTCCAACCGACCGAACCAAACATGAGAGGTGATGCCAAAATTAAGGAAATGGTACTAGAGTCGGAAGAAAAAGCCAAGAAAATCCTTTGTGAAGGCTCTAGTCCATTTTTAATCGAGAATTCCAAAATGGATGCAACTCTAAAATTAGGGAAAAGATCTCACTTAAACCACTTTTCAATATTTTGCTTGATAGATGTGATGAAAGTCGAATCACCTAAGCAAATAATAAATTTTGGAGATGAGAAGGAAATCCCTAGATTTTGGAGTTTGTCATTCCAAAAGGTAAAATGAATCCTCTCACTTAAAGGCCAATAATACAAAATTCAGTGTATAACAAGTGAATTTTTGATGCTCTGACCAATACCCAACGGGCCTATTAGAAAGTTTAATGTGAAGTTGGGTAAAAGGTTTACATCTTCAATGTGGCGAGATAGAAAATATTTAATTATGTCCCCACATTTGCCCAAAGTACCTCAAAGATGTATTGGTCAAGTTGGGCCGCCATTTCATGTCTTCCAAATGGAGACATAAATTTGATTGGAAAACAATGTCGTGCCATGACTTTAACTAAGGATCATTTTGGGAGGCAACCCAAGGAATTTTTCTTTATGTTTTCTAACGTTTTTAATTCATTTTTATCTTATTTTAGGGTGTTTGTAGGTGATAGCACAAGTTAGTATGGGTATCTCAAGATTGAAACCCCAGATAAGTATATTGGACTTTCTTTTCATCATTTTTCTCTCTTTAGTAAGCTTACAAGGTATGATCTTTAAAATACGAATGATGACCATATTTCATGATTTCTTTTGATTTGAATTTAATTCATTTGAGCTTAATTTGGTCGAATGTGGTTGCTGGGATGAAGATTTTTGAAAGTGTGCCTTATCTCAAATGCTAAATTGCAAAATTCTTATTTTCATACACTAGTGCACACCATGTGTTTGATGAAATACCCACTTAGGGCTTGCTTGCTTAATTGAGTGGTGGGTGATTTAATTTGGTTAGTATGATCACAAGGGGTGTTTTGGTGATGAATTGGTGCATTGGGGTTGTTCACAGGTGCTGTTATTTTATTAATTCAAGCTCTTACTTTTCATTCACACCATATGTTTGTTAAAATGTCAATAAGAGAGAAACACCTTATATGCTTGTTAAGGTTAGTGTGAACTTTCTTGGGGCATTATGTGATCATTTTTGGAGCATGGCTTTGAGTCAAATTGGTCTTGAATCTGGGATAACCGACGGTCTTTGGTTGAAATTATTGAGGAATATCACACCCATAGTAAGAGAGACATGGATGCTTGCCTTGCCCTATGATAGATTGGATGACACCATTCTTAAGGGTATAGGGTCGTATGTGTTTCTATTGGTTCCATGATTGTTTCATGATCTACATTGGTGATATGTGAAGTTGTGAGGAAATAATCCCATGAAGTGTAATGATAATGTTGCCTTGAATTCACCCAAGTTTTTCTTTAGTTATTTAGGAAGAAGCAAAAGTTCAAAATACTTTCAAAATGTCATGGGCAAGAAATACAATGATTTTGAGAAAAACCAAAAAAATTAATATAGTTTTTTATTGAAAAAAAAAAGATCAAGAAATTTTTTGAGCTTTCTTTTGAGTGAGACCGTTAAATTCAAATTTTGTCTCTCTCTTTATAAGGACGAGTTCTTGACTCGGAGTGACTTATTAAGCTCAAATTTTGCTCAAATTTATTGGGAGACTAACTTTTTTCTCTATGAGTATGATGCCATGTGTGGTGAGATTTTTAAATAATTATTCTACATATGTGTAGTCTAGAACTTGATCTGAGTGTGTTCAAGGCAAAATCCTAGACAAGCTTGGTTTGGAAGATGACCCGAGGCTACTTTTGACCCATTACATAGCCAAATTTCCACCTTAACATAGTTCCCTAGTTAACCCCTTTGAGACTTTTGACCCATTTCTCCTTTTTTTTGTAATGATAACCATGCTAAAACATCTAAGCTCTTTTTAAATCTCTGTATTGGCACTTAACCTCCTTTGATACATTGCATGATTTAAATAAATGAAATATAAGCAAAAGCCCATGCTTGTGGGGGTTTGTGTAGTTGGGAAAATAATGTAAGGACGGTTCACACTCTAAGTTTGGAGGTATGAATGTGATGTGCCGAGATAATCCAAGAAAGGTGTATGTAAGGTGGTCAAATCACGTACTTAAGAGACAAGAGACATACTTGATGGTAAAGTTGTATAGCCTAACCCATAGAACATAAAAAGAAATGAGACAAATGGGGGGCTAAGAAGAGCATGAAGTTAGAAAGTCTCTTGAAGAATTCAATGAAATGAAGAAAGAAAATGATGGCTTTGAATTGTTTTGTAAATTCTAATAAAAAAGGTAGGAAAATATGGGCAATGATTTAAGCCTTCATCTTGACCCGCACAACCTTGATGATTCCAAAATGGGTAAGTCTACATTAGTGGCGAAAAACACAATGGGCAAGCCTATGGATCTACTCATTGTACTTGAATTTCCTTGAGAGAGTGAGACTGAATTCTTTCATTATTTGAGCTCCTTTAGAAATTTAAATGTCTTCTCTGAGTGTGGAGCTAACTCTTGCTTGTGAGTGGCATAAATACTTTGGAGTAAAGGGTGAAGTTTTACTTTCGGTTTGGGTAAATGGGTGAAGTAAGTTGCATTGTGAAGATTGAGATTTGTTTTAAAGATTTTGTGTTGCCTCTTAAGATTATTTGTTTTGGAAGATTCATTTGATACAAACTTACATCTTTACTTCATAATATGTGTGTATTAGAAAATTTTGGTTTACTTGTTGCCAAGACATGTTTGGAATGCCTTTGCAGAGCCTTGTTAGCTTATTTCCTTAGTATAGCTTTTCTTTGGGTGAGATTGAGTTAAAAATACCGCATCTTGTTGAATTGTTCTAAGTTGCTTGAGTACAAGCAATAGTTTAAGTTTGGGGGTGTTGATAAGTCATCAATTTGACAACATACTAGTATTTTTAATCCTAAATTTTCATGATTTGTCAATGATTTATTGTTATATTCTTACTTAATGCTCATTTGTGTAGGTAAAAGTTAAAATGAGAAGACGAGCAAGGAAATTTGATAAAAAATAAGCTAAGGAGAAGGTGAAAGAGAAGAAATGTGAGCAAAAAAAACAAAAGTTGAAATTGCAGGCCCAGGAGTTGACCCATAGTTATCGCAATCATGGTTTGAAGGTTGTGATCATGGTCAGTTTATAAGTCAAATAAAGAGAGATAGCGATATGACTACAGCAATTACGGTAGCGCGATCGCAGTAAAGAGACCCGATTGCGGTAGAGCAGAAAAGTTCCAAGGGCATTTTTGTATTTTCTTTCAAATGTGGAATTGGGGCTTAAATAGGGATTTTTATGTCATTATTCATCCATATTTTATCTTACATAATATCCTATCCTTAGTTTAGGGTTTTTTCAATTTCTTGGGGCTTCAAGCTAAAATTTTCACTAATTTGAGACAAGAATTAATTAGAGGAACTCCAAAGTGTAGATTTGGCATCAACCATTGAAGATTCATTGGATTCTAAAGTGTGATTTGCCCTCTCTTTGTTTTCTTATGGATAGCTTTGATGGAAATATTGGTTCATTTGTGTTTATTATCATTATGATTTGCTAGATCTACCTCTTGAAATTATTCTAGAATAAGATGCAATTATGTGTGGGTTGTTATATATTTGTGTGTATTTTAGTTTATTGATGATGGGTTCTATTATTGATTGATATGATTGGCTGGGATTTGTGGGTGAAAGTCCCAAATGGCCAAATGGGTTTGATAGATGAAAATTCCAAGCTCTTGAAAGTTCAAACCATCTTTGAAAGAGGGGTTTTGGGTGAACTTTAGGAATTAACCTTATCCTTGAAAGAGGAATGTGGGAACCAAAGCAATAGTAGACAATTTATGGGTATGTCTTGTCGATTTTTGACTATCTTAGACATAAGGGTAGTTAGGAGGTTGACTATACCATGGGTGTTATCCTAGAAATAGGGATACCCAATTGAGGGATTGGGTGGCTTTAATTGTTACACTCGTTAGGTACTTGAAAGGGTCAATGAATGACATCTTTGAGGATTTGTTGAAGAACTAGCTTCAAGGACTTTAAACCTAGCCTACCACATCATCAATGATTCGAATTTGCATTGAATTATCATGTTCCCATGCATAACTTGCCCCTATAAAAGCATAGTCATAAGATCCATTTCAATTGATTATACTCTAATTATTCTTGGTCTCGAATTAGTCTCTTAAAAGCCCAAGAATTGCCTTCACATTAGACAATATTGAAAACACCACAAACTATTTTGTACCATAGGTTTGAACTAGTAAGTTACTTTTATTTCAAATTTACCCAATCGCCACTCACATTGTTTCTCGTGGATTCGACCCCGACTCTTAGTTGGATAAATATATTGACGACTAACGCCTTGCACTTAAATTGACGTGTAGGTTGAGCATTATCAGTGGCTAAAAACCCCTATTATAGGGTTGAGGCTATGAACATGATTGTGTTATTATAGTTTGATTGTTGGTTTATATGTTTATTAAGTATGTGATTATTCTTTAATTCTTGGTTTACTATTCTAAAGTGTCATAAAATTTAGGATAAATATTAGTTCCAAAATGAATTATCCATAGGAGTGGAGGAATGGAATAAAGAATATAAGGAGTGTGGATGATCCGACCCAACCAGGGGTTTTGTTGTAATGGGCATCTCAAGTCCAACCAGAATCGGAGACCAACGCCGGTACCCAGCCCAATCATCCAGCATAAACTCTGAGTCGGATGAATTTTGAAAATATAACAAGATAGCGTGTAAAAGAACTAATCCAGATTCTAGGATAGGTTTATGATTGAGACCGATCCAAACGAGCCCAACCGACCTAAATCCAACCAATGACCATAATCAACCAAAACCACAAGCCAAAACCAAAACAATAACCGAACCAAGTTCCATACATAATATAAAAGGATGGACCAGTGAGAAATTTAGTCCAACACTATCGGCCCCAATACCAATGTTAATACTAAGGCTGACACCAATATTGATTCCTCCTATACGGACCCATAGTAGTTCCATAAAAGCCTCTTGGTAAAGAAAGGAAAGTGTGCAAACTTGTTAAGTCACTTTATGGACTAAATCAAGCACCCAAACAGTGGCACATAAAGTTTGACCAGACCATGTTGGCAAATAGTTTCAAGATAAATGAATGTAATAAATGTGTTTATATAATAAATACTCTAAATCATAAAGTTATTGTTTATTTGTATATGGATGATATATTGATTATAAGTAGAGATATTTCTGACATAAATTCTATAAAACAAATACTAGAAAGCAAGTTTGATATGAAAGACGTTGGAGTTGAGGATGTTATCTTAGGGATAAGAATTCATAGAACTCCACAAGGGTTAACATTGTCACAATCTCATTACATTGAAAAAGTACTTGATAAGTTCAAGTATTTGGATTTCAGTATTGCCAAGACTCCATTAGACGTGAGCATTGCAATTCAAAAGAATGAAGGTAAAAATGACTCAAAGTTAGAATACACAAGAGTGTTGGAAAGTTTGATATATATTATAAATCGTACGCAACCAGACATAGCATGCTCTATTAGTAAATTGTCTCAGTATACGAGTAATTCCAATCAAACTCATTGGATGGCAATGAAAATTTTTTTGGGGTATCTAAAATATACTCAATACTATGCTTTGCATTATAATAAAAATCAAGTGGTAATTGAATGATATATTGATGAAAATTAAATCACTGGATCAAATGAAGTAAAATTCACAAATGGTTATGTATTTACATTAGGTAGAGGAACAGTTTCTTGGAAATCATCCAAACAGAAAAGCATTTGTCACTCTATAATGAAATCTAAATTTATTACATTAGATAAAGCCGGAGCAGAAGTTGAATGGCTCCAAAACTTCTAGGAAGATATTCCTTCTTGGACCAAACTATTGACACCAGTATGTATACACTGTGATAGTCAAGTGGTAATAAAAAAGGGTAGGGAGCATGATGTATAATGATAAATCTCATCATATAAGATGGAGACATAATGTTATTATAGAAATACTCTGTAGTGGAATTATCATGGTTGACTATGTGAAGTCAAATGATAATGTGTCGAATCCACTTATAAAAGACATATCTAGGGAGGGAGTTGAGAAAATGTCAAAGGGGGCTTAAGGCCTAGAACAAGTCATCACAGTAGTAACTGTACCTAGAAGTATGGAGTCCTAACAGCTAGGTGCAAGGAGATCAAAAAAAGTTGTGATTGAAGGTTCAACATTATCAATATACTCAGCCATTTGCACAATGAAGACAGTTAACAAGCATAAGGCTTATATTTAAATCCTTTTAATGGTTTCTAAGTTTGACAGATTTGTCCAAATAGTTTGATCTAAGGGATTAAACATTTAAGAATCACCTATTTGAGGGTGATGCAGAAGCTTCTTCAAGGAGAATGATAGTGAAGATCTATTCTCTAAGCTCTCATGAAACCAAATCGCATTCATGGATGAAATGAATAAAAACATGAGAACCATAAACGGTAAAATGCTGATTGTGTGACTTATGTTGTCTAGGTGCATATTAAAGTTCGACGGTTCAAATATATCACATCTACCGATTAACCAAAAGCATCCGATGTAAGTTTAATACAGAATTAAAGGAAAGCCTACTTATCAAGATGCAATTAGTCTTTTCTTGTAGATTATACACTTTCCCGTGAAATTTTTAATAAAAATATCTATTCCCCATTTAAGTGAGGGATTGTTGGGTTCTAAGTGTATATGTAAATAGATAATGGAGGGAAAAAATACTGGAAAAAGTGAAGTAATTATTAACTTTAAGGAAGAAAAGTTACCCCACATTGGTAGGATAAAGGACATTTCTTATCCTTATACTGAGAAGCATTCGTTCATGTGGATCGTGAGGCAAAATCAAGACATTCCTCGCGTAGTCATCGTCCTCACTCACTCGACTCGGCTTCAACTTTAAATTTGGATTTGGATTAGCCAAATGATCAACAGAGAAATTAATTCTAGGACAAAATTTATTCACAACTTGTAATAAAAGTGATGATTTAATCCAAAAATCCAATAGAAATTTTTTCTCTATTGGCGGACGCAGTTCAAATGCAGTTTGGATGCAGTCAAAATGCACCTCAAAGGGATTTGACTCTTTGAGGTAATATTTTAAAAAAAAAATAACGACGTGTGCATGCAATTTGGGCATATGTATGATGCAGGTCTAGCATAAAACATTCTGCTTTGCACCAAACATTACCTGCGGGTGCAGGTTTGGTGCAGAACCATTGTAAAACTAGTGCAGGTGCATGGCCTTTTTTAAATAGTTTACTGTTTGGTGAACCATTTCTTCCTTTATAAGGCCACACCCTTTGGCTATGAAGAACAAAAAATTTTCTAAGGTAAAGACACAAATTTTGAGTTGAAAAACATCTTCTTCATCTTCTAAAATCTCCAGCGTGATCTTCAAATCAATGAATGAGTTCAAAGTTAAGAAAAATTTAAGGCACCACTATTTTTTTAAAATGAATCATTTTATTCTGGGAGGAAATTTTCCATTAACCTCGGGTAATTGAGGGAAATAAATCCCTTAAGGACATACCATGAATTCGGTGGACTTGATTTTATTATTTCTGTTTTCATCTTACTTTCTTTAAAGTTGGTTTTACTGTTTTTGTGGAAAATAGCAGAAACTTCATTTTGATAGTTCATTTCAACTTATGTTTGAAGTTGTTGAACTTCTTTGTAGTTCTTCAAGTTGTTCTTGAACTTAATGTTGAAGTTCATATTGTTGAATACAGATTTTGTACTCAAAATTAATAATCATAAGGAATTTAACATAATCTATATTTTTGGATTTCTGGAGATTATAGCTTGTTACTTTCTACTATGTTTGAATATAATAGTAATTTGAAAATATAAATCATTATTAATTAAAGTTCATGCGATTGACGATTAAAAAATTATAGAAACTTCATTGTTAATCTAAAAACAAATTGTTTAAAGTTATAAATTCTATAGTTAGTATTCTGACCTACTAAATTAGTTGTCTCTTTGTGACAACAAAATTACTGTTGAAAATCAAGAAAATGATGGAATGACAAATGCGACAACAACAAATATTGCTTTTTCAAGCCGAATGCTGCACCCGCCATGACATCGCTGGAGAACCCAAAAAATTTTCTAGCATGAATTTCAAAAGATGGCAGCAAAAGATGGTCTTTTACTTGACTATATTAAGTTCATCATAGAAATCCCTATAGAGTTACCAGAGGAAATATCAAAAAAGGAACATCTTATAGTAACTGAAGCATGGAAGCACTTGTATTTCTTATTTAAGACTACATTTTGAGTGGCTTGAAAAATAATCTATACAATGTGTGCAATAATATGAAAACCTCTAAAGAATTGTGGGATATGTTGCAGAAGAAATATAAAACCGAGGATGCAGGAATGAAAAAGTTCATTGTTTGAAAATTTCTTGACTTTAAGATGACAGATAGGAAGATTGTCATTTACCAAGTTCAAGAACTGCAAATAATCCATGATCTCCTAACTGAAGGCACAAACTTAATGAATACCGTTATTGAACATATTAATTGTGTTCTTGATAATTACATAACCTTTGATGTAGGTTTGATTGTGAATCAGATTTTTCAAGTAGATGCTATAATTGAGACTTTACCACCTTTGTAGAAAGACTTCAAAAATTACTTAAAGTAGAAGAGAAAGGAGATGTTATTTGAAGACCTCATTGTAAGGTTACAAATTAAAGAAGACAACAAAGCAACCAAGAAGGGGTTTAGAGAAAATTTTTCAATTAGTGGAGTGAATATTATGGAGGATGACCCGAATAAACCAAATAAAAGAAAGAAACAAAGAAATCCTCCTGATAAAAATAAAAGAAAATTATTTTAATTGTGGAAATGTTGGCCATAAGTCGGTAGATTATCGAGCTCTCAAGAAAGACAAGAAAAATATCAATCCAAAATGGCTGAATTCGAAGATGAAGTGGATGATCTATGTGTTATGATTTTGGATACAACTTGGTTGGAAATCATAGAGAGTACTAAATTAATTAAGGTTCCACCTGCCACATATATGCCAATAAGGATTTATTTGCATCGTACGCTTTGGCTCAAGCTAATGAGATTATTTTTATGGCTAACTCCACAACAACAAAATTTGAAGGAACATGAAAATTTTTCTGGAAGACATCATCAGGCAAAGTGGTGATACTCAAAAACTTCCTCCATGTTCAAGAGTTGCAAAACAACTTGATTTTTACTTCACTTCTGACTTAGAATGTATTCAAATGTGTAATTATTTCCAACAAAATTGTACTTAGTAAAGAAAAAGTATATGTTGGTAAAGGCTACCTCACTGAGGGCCTTTTTAAGATCAATGTGACTAATGTTGAAATCAATAAAAGTTCTATTTTGTCTTACTTGAGTCAAATGAATTATGGCATAAACATTTAGGATATGTCAATTACAAAACCTTGTGAAAACTGATTAATTTATAAGATTAGTATAAGTGTAATAAATCAAAGTGTCAAATATCTGTAGAACCAAAGTATGATAAGCATTTGTATAAGTCTGTTGAACAGAATTTCAATTCCTTAGACTTAATGCATACAAATATTTGTGATATGAATTCAACACCATCTCGTGGTGGGAGAAAATACTTCATAACTTTCATTGACAATTGCACTAGATATTGTTAAATTTATTTGCTAAATGCTAAGTGATACGTCCAAATTACACCTCTCTTATGAGAGAGTAAGCGGTCGCTGTCAAATATAGAACCCAACCAGGTTGGGTGTTGAATTCCACAGGGAATACTTTGTTACTAAGTATTGTAATTTTTACTGGACTGTTGGTCAAAGGTTCCTAAATGGGGGGTTTTGGTTTAAATTTGAAATGATAGTTACAATATAACAATGAAGCAATATATGTATTAATATTTGATCACAGAGAATGACAAGTTAGGGTTATGTCTACCTTGTAGCTTTTACTTCTCTATTAACTATGAGTAATAAGGATTTATGCATGCATGCACTTATAAAGAGATGTATTCTAATTCTAAATCCAAGTGTTTCTTTACCATCAAAGATTTATTCACCTTAGTTCTCTCGAATACAAAGTGTACAACCAATCATACGAACTCTCCAAGTAGTTAATCCTGCTAAGGCATTAACGTGTAAAATAGAGGTTGGAAACCCTATTTTCTTGTCACTACTCTCTTTTCCAAACAGTAACTTTTCTATCAAAAAAGTTATTGCTATAATGGCACATTCCCTATGTTTGCAACCATGAGAATTCAATCATAATGAAGAGAGTAATGATATAAGTGAATTAACACATCATAAATTCAAAAACCCATAACAATAGAGAGTATACTACAAGGTTTCCATAACCCTAACAAATAAACTTAGCTTCTCATGAATAAAATGGAAATCACAATAGAAATATTCATCATACCAAAATTTAGAATGATCTTGGTGGAGAAGATAAATAGCGAAAATAAGAGAGAAAAATGTTTCTCTCCCTTTCTCCTCAAGCTAAGCCGCTTTCTCTTCTTTTTGAAATAATACAGAATAATCAATCCTTAAAAATTCAGCCATAAGGCTTTTAATAACATCCTTCTCTAATAAATTGCTACTGCATCCTGAACTATTTAAAAATATTGAGTTTGCCTGGGAAAAAGTTCTCATATATTACATTCAGTCCAAAAGCTGCTTTCCTTTTATGTGAAGTTTTCTTTGCTATCCACAGGTCCCCAAAGTTTCGTAATCTTCCTCATTAGTACCTGAAAAGCATGCTAATCACATAGGTCAGTTCACTTAACTAAAAATAGACAAAGTGCAAGAATTATGTATTTTATCTTCAAAACTTAGCTAAAACATGGGTAAGTTATGGTGCTTAGATGTATAAATACGCCCAACATCACTAAGCATGAAACAATTAATGTATTTAGGCAATATAAAACTAAAATTGGAAATTAGTTGGATAAAAAAAATCTAAACTATAAGAAGTGATAGGGGTGGAGAGTATGCATCTCTTTTTCCTAAGATATGTTTTAAAATTGGAATTGTCCATCAAAATACTGACCCATATTTAGATCAATCAAATGGGATTGCGGAAACGAAAAATCAAATATTAAAAAATAATGAATGACTTACTTATAAGTTCAGGTTTACTGCAAAACTTGTGGGGGAAAGCTATCCTTACAACAAACTGAACACTCAATAATGTTCCTCATAGAAACACATATTCAGAAAACGGATCTTAAAAATAATCTTTAGAAAACAAAGAAACAGTATGTAAAGTAAAGAGAATGATTAAACAACTTACAAATTTTTTAGAATTTCAATGAAAACATTACAAAACGATTTACAAGAGATTGGGCAGGAGAATTTCTAGTGAGTGGGGAAATTTCTGATGCCTTCTCCTATATTACAAGCTGTCTTCTATAGACAAGAGAAACATTACTTACACATCTAGTGTGTACACTTGTAAGGCTATGATTTAGTCTTTAAAAAGCAGATTCTTTTAACTTTTATAAAGCTGATTGATTGCTGTCCAAAGCAGGTCATGTTTTGGCTTTTTCTTTTTGAAAAAGCAGATTCCTTTAGCTTTTTGTAAAGCTGAGTGATTGCTGTCCAAGGATTCCTTTAACTTTTGTAAAGCTAATTGATTACTATTCAGATTAGTAGGTCCAGTAGATTCCTACGAAGAATAGTCGAATGCCCCTTCAGAAAATAATTCCGGTTCTTTGAACCTCTATCTTGAGAAGGGGTCGTTTCTGTATTCTTAGTAGGGGTCCATAGGCCCTAGCAATTCCTTTGGGGTTTAACATATCCCCATTGTTATCACTGCTTCCGGTGGAGGAGGCTTCTTCTAGAAGCTGTAGTACTTCTTCGTTGCTGGTGTCTTGGCTTTTCATATCTTGCAAAGCCTTTTTTAATCTTTCTTTGAGCGCCTGTTTATCTTGAGAAACATTTGCTGAAGATGCTGGTTTTCTTCCTTTATCGGGAGTTTTTGGAGCTGCTGGCTTCGGGGTCCAGCCTTTGACCTTTATTTCTTTAGATAGATATTTAATTCTATCTTGTTTTCCTTTGG
The DNA here is from genome assembly GCF_002878395.1 of Capsicum annuum. Taxonomy (NCBI): domain Eukaryota; kingdom Viridiplantae; phylum Streptophyta; class Magnoliopsida; order Solanales; family Solanaceae; genus Capsicum; species Capsicum annuum. The sequence goes on along the minus strand of NC_061114.1, from coordinate 130,539,255 downwards.
CGAAGTTCCAGGAGATGATGTAAGATACCCTCTTCTTGATAAAGAATTTGCACATTTGAATGTGTTCTGGAAGGGTCATGTATCCTTCTTTTGCGCAAAATTCTAAGAAGCGGCTAAGAAATTGTTGAGGGAGGATTTCTTTGATTCCTCCAAAGTATACCCACCATTCGTAGAACCATCTAGGTATAATGGTGTCTACCATAGCAGGACAATATTTAACGAACCAGGTATGACCGGGTCGAACATAGAGGAAGTTGAACTAAGCAGACTTATAGTCATACCAATTGTATGTTTGAGGACTATGTGGCATAGATAGGGAAATGGGAGTATGCAGGTGATCTGCAAACCAATTAAACGGGGTTAATACCCTCTTGATGGTGAACCTTGAATAATCAATATATTCAGGATTCCTTTCATTCATTGAATGCTCGACTTTGATAGAATCTGTGTCTACCAAAATGGCTTCATAAAATCTTTGGGTCTTGAGCGGACTTTCTGTATCCACGAAATTCTTATCATTGTAGACCAGTTTAATGAGCTGTTCCAGAGGATAGCCTTCATATTCCTTGTCTAAGGCGATAATGGGCATTACCTGAGTGGTAATGAATTTGAATTCTTCTTTGATAGGAGGGGTGGGTGCTGTTTTGGCTATTGATGGGTCCACGGCCTGTGCAAAGGATTCCGGAGGCTTCATGGCATAACTCTATTTTGATTGTACCGATGAGCTGGAAGATGACCCTTTATCAAAGGGTTTGTTGGTCTTAAGATCTACCAATTTGGATGGCATTGGTGAAGGGAGCTTTGGAAACTCTGCCAGAGCTGCATACTTGTTTTGGAATGGTGAATGTAGTTTCTGTTTCAGTTCAGGCCTCTGCGGGACTGATGGCCTCAAGGGGTTTGATGATGTTGGTGGTAAATCAAATGGTCTAGCCATTCTGGTTTGATCTGGTCGGTTACTGTTGACTGAGATTTTTCCCAGTGTTGTGGGTCTCATTGTGGCCCTGTAAAAATTCTCTTGTTAGAAAATCAGGAAGAGAATTATTTTCTCCTTTAATAAATTCAATTTGAAAATCAAAACTAGACAGGAGAGCTTGCCATCTAGCAAATATTTGTTTTGAAACAAGATTTTTTACATCCTTCTATAAAATCTCTTTGGCTGATTTACAATCAACACGTAATAGAAATTCTTTATTGACAAGATCATCTTGAAATTTTGTGATACATAGCACTATAGATAAAATTTCTTTTTTAACAGTGCTATAATTTTTCTGTGCAGGATTCCATATTTCGGATGTGAACCTGACAAACTGTTTAGGAGAACTTTCAGTGACTTTTTGCTTCAGTATACCCCCATACCCTATATCCGAAGCATCGGTTTCAACTATCATGAAGGCTTCAGGGTTAGGAATACCTAAACAAGGAAGGTTCTGGACCAAGCTTTTGATTTTGATGACAGCATTGGTTTGATCAGGACTCCAAGGAACTGGGGTTTTCTTGAGTCTTTTGTAAAGAGGCTCACAGACCTGCCTAATGTTAAGGATAAAATCCGCAACATAATTGAGACTCCTTAGAAACCTCTGGAGTTGAGTCTTATCAGTAATTTCATTAGGGAATTTTGAGGAGAACTCAATCGCTCTACAAATAGGTTTATAGCTACCTTGATAAAGATCATGTCCTAAGAATCTGATAGATGTCTGGAAGAGCTTCATCTTTTTGGCACTAACAACCAAACCATTGAATTTAACAATCTTAAAGAAAGTATTTAAATGCTTAAAATGAGAATCAATGTTCTCCGACAAAATAAGCACGTCATCAATATAAACAATCGACATATAAGTATAAGGATTGAAAATATTGTTCATAATGTTTTGAAAATCTGATGGAGCATTTTTGAGACCAAAAGGTAAAACTTTCCATTCATAATGCCCAAAAGGGACATTGAATGCTGTTTTATATTTATCCTTTTCAGCAATTTGAATTTGCCAGAATCCTGACTTCATATCAAACTTACTGTAGAGATTGACCTTGAAAGTTCTTTTTAGAAGATCCCTTTTGTTAGGGATTGGATGTCTGATCCACTTTAAGACCGCATTTAAAGGCTTGTAATTTATTACAAGTCTAGGGGTGCCACGCTCCTTTTCTACACTGTTATTGACATAAAAGGCAGAGCAACTCCAGGGGGAGTTAGAGCTTCTAATAATACCATTCTTTAGAAGATGGTCAATTTTCTTTTTGCAGATTTCCATCATTTCTTGATTTATCTGGATGGGTCTGGCTTTAGTAGGAATGGTTTGTTCGTCAAACCCTGGAATGTAAGGAAGTTCAACCAAATGTTTTTTCCTTTCCCAAAAGGCATTAGGGAATTCGGAACAAATTTCTTTTTTAAAACTTTTGTGGAGATTGGATATTTTAGTTATCATCTCTGGGGTTTTTAAGGATTGCTCAATTTTCTTGATATGGACATCCTGTTTAAGAAAATTGACATGGGAAGAAAGTCGGTTAATTTTAAAAACTGTTTGTTCTTTAATAAGGTTTCCTTCTTCTTGCGAGAGGGGCCTTAGTAAAGGGAAAAATAAGGTTTAGTTTAAAAGAGTAGTATGAATTCCATCGTAGTCACTCCAGTAAGGTTGAATCTAGTTGACGAAAGGTATTCCTAAAATGATATCTTCAGTGATATCTTCGATGATGACGAAGTCATTAACAAGGCAAATGCCATTGTTACAGACATGAGCTTTAGGGAGCTGATAATGGATTGTCATTTTTTCTCCCGTTGCTGAGTAAAGACGAGAGGTACTCTTTTGAAGGTACTTTGTAGGTACAAGACCTTTAACGATACAGTTACTATCTGCTCCTGTATCAAAGAGTGCGACTCTGTTAAGAACAAAGTCTTTGTTTATGATGATTTTTACGGCTATGTGTTCGCTATAAGCCTTTATAGCTGAATAGCTTTGCCGGACGTGGAGGGAGAATCTGAGCCAGGGAAAGAACTAGGCTCTGGTTCTCGGAGATGGTCATTAGGGATGCCTGAAAAGGTTTTAGGTGAGTCTGGCGAAGAAACCTTTTCTGGGGGAGAAATGTTTTTTAGGACTTGATCCGTAAGAACGTTAAGTTCTACATGGTTAAGGCGGATTTTGAGATTTTTGATCTTACCTTTTAAGAAAGAGATTTCTCCCTTGAGATCAGCAATAGAAGGTTTTGCAGGTTTGTCGAATCTAGACATAACCTGTTTCATGCTAAAAGGCTGAATAACGGGTTTGGGAGGTTTCTCTTCGTGAGAAAGCATTAATCGTTTGAGTTCTAGAAGATACTTATTTCTAGCCTCATCATCTTGGATGTGTTTTATAATGTCAAACAGGATTTCTTTAGGATTTCCTGAAATGACATTAACAGTCTTTCTGGTGTAGGTGCAGAATGTACCGTTACAATCGCATTCTTGGCCAGACTGGGATTGATCTATTTCATAAGCGGCGTTGATGAACTCTTCGTCACTATAGTCGTCACTGGACGAGGCATAGAAGTCCGAAGACTCAGAAGACTCAGGCGAATCTTCCATAATAGAGAATAAACTTGCTCTAGTCTCTTCAGAGAGATCTAATTGGTTTATCTTCTTTTTCTTGTTAGACTTGCAATCTTTCGCCCTGTGGCCTGCTTTGCCACAGGTCCAACAAGTATCTTTAGCCTTAGGGGTTTTTCGCTTGGCTTTTCTACTAGGTTTATAGGATTCCCTTTTGAAGGGTTTCTTGCTAGAGGTAGTCCTTTTGTGAGGTTTGGAGGACTTCTTTCTATGCTTTTTGCTAGGAATGGTGAATCCATAGTCTTGGAAGAAGGTTCCTAGTCCATACTTGGAAGTACTATCTTTCTTAAGTTGTTTCTTAAGCTTAAGGTTAGTGCAGAGATCTATCCCTACGGTGGTGATGAAACTGATTAAGTTGCCATAGGTTAGGATATCGTAAGGAATTTTTCCCTCGAATCTATCCTTAATTTTGGTTCTAACCTTTTCGGCAAAAAGAGAAGGGAGACCACTAATGAATCTTTCTTTCCAGAAATCGTTGTTGCAGTCAGGTCGAATCATGACTTTTACAAGAAAGGTATCTTTGTACCATCGAAAGTCTGCTAGGTCTTTGCAGGTGAGGTTGTTGAGAATTTCCAAGCTCCTATCTTGGAATAATTTGGGTTCTCCTATGAAATGTCTTGCTATATGGTATAGGAGAGTGGCACAAGCGTCTTCTTTTGCAATTTGCTCTAGAACTTCCTGGCCATTTTCAGTCTTGACGACTGTTTCTACGGCTGTGGCTCCATAGACCAGGTTTTGATTTCATCGGTGAAGTAGTTGTCCCACCAATGTTTTATCATGCCAGTGAAACCTGATACAATCATGGTAGCCGCTTCTTTATCAGTGGCTCCTCTAATTTTGTAAGCCATGATAGATACGCCCATTTCATGGAGTTTGTTGTAGATTTGGTGTTTGGCCAAACCGTCAACATTCCATTCAGTTATTCCTCTACCATCATGGTTGAAGGTTGAGAGGTAGGGATTTTCTTCGAATTGAACGTCTGGAGAAGAAGGTTTTTTGTAGTAGTTTTTCTTAGTAGAAAAACGATCACTGGTAAGTTTAGCAAGAGAGTTTTTCTAGTTGCTGGACTCAGCTTTCTCAGAGATTTTAAACTTAGAAAGCTTATCATTGATTTGTTCCAAGATTTTTCCTGAAACTTTGAAGTCATCACTGAGATTTGGGAATTTTTCTTTTTGAAATTCAGGAATCTTGAAGATGGGGTTGGTTATAGGATTAGGACCTGGAGTGCCCTTTTCAGGAGCGGGGGAGCTAAAAGGAAGTATAGTGGTTTTAGTTTCTCCTATTTGCTGGGAGATAGTGTGAAGGACCTGATTAGTATAGTTGTTTTGTTCAACTATCCTATCGAGGTCTCTATTGATAGGGGCTGATAGAGGCCTATCATGTTTCTTCTTGAAGGGTGAAGCATTGAGGACTTCATTGGAATGAGGAATTTTTATCCCTTCGAGAGGAGGAGTAACGAATTCAATTATCTTGTTACTCTGAGTATACCTTTTGTTAATGATAACGTTGAGGGATTCATTTTGGTTTTCCATTCTTCCGGTGAATTCAAACCATCGGAAGAACTCGATGTCACATCGGAGTCTTTTCATATCAGCTATCCATAGCCGACCAAACTCCTTTTGCTACTCCTTAGAATAGGTACTGGTATACCATTTCCTTTTTAGAGCGTCTTTAGGTAGGTACCATCGGGCTTCTAGAGCTTTAAGGTCAGGTGTATACTCTTCATCAGATTTGATGACAAGTAGGCTAGGGTCAGTCTTGATTTTCTGACGGGATATGGTAGGGGGAGGTTCCATATCTGAGGCCGTGGGGCTGCCTGGATCATAAGGATTTTCGGGTTCTAGGGACTCATGGACTCTAGTGCTTTGCTGATAATAAACTTTCGGGACGGGGCCAGAGAAGTCGACTCCTCTTACTTTGCCCTTGTCATTGTTATTATCATTTTCGTCACTTCCCTCCTGGGTTTTTGAGGTGGAAGCTCTATGTGAGACAGACCGTCGAAACGAAGAGTTCCGAGGAGTGTCGAAGCCGAGGAATTTCAAATCAATCGAGCCATCAGGATGCTGAATAACTCGTTGTATTTGAGATTTTTCGGGGTAGGCACAAAGTGGTTGGGTGATAGCATCAAAGTGCCATTCATTACTATGGATGATTTCTTCCCAAACCAAGGGTTTGGGGACAAAGACATTGGTTTTGTCTTTGTTGGCTTCCATGAGGGTTGTGACACCCCTAGGACTTGTAAATCTAGCTTGAGGTGCTAGAGTTGTACCCATTAGGCGATAGTATACTCTGTATATTATCGCAATTTCTCTAGTATTATCCTTACTGTTCATGTTTTTTGTTTTAACATTAAGAGTTAAAACATCCATGATGTTAGGATCATTAATGTCTACTGAGAAATTAGGGTAACAATTAAAGTATACCGGGCCATCGGCTAGGTTACTCAGAATGACTCCTAAGCGTGAGTCATCAAAATTTAATAGACGAGCATCTCTTAGTATAGCGCAGACAGGAATGTCCAAGCCCTATCGAAAAAGTGGCTTAATGGCCACCTGAACAAGTCCGATATGTAGATAATGAAATTGATGTTTAAAACGATCTATGTTGAGGTCATTTAATGAACGAAAGAAATCCTGAATATATTGATTATTCAAGGTTCACCATCAAGAGGGTATTAACCCCGTTTAATTGGTTTGCAGATCACCTGCATACTCCCATTGCCCTATCTATGCCACATAGTCCTCAAACATACAATTGGTACGACTATAAGTCTGCTTGGTTCAATTTCCTCTATGTTCGACCCGGTCATACCTGGTTCGTTAAATATTGTCCTGCTATGGTAGACACCATTATACCTAGATGGTTCTACGAATGGTGGGTATACTTCGAAGGAATCAAAGAAATCCTCCCTCAACAATTTCTTAGCCGCTTCTTAGAATTTTGCGCAAAAGAAGGATGCATGACCCTTCCAGAACACATTCAAATGTGCAAATTCTTCATCAAGAAAAGGGTATCTTACATCATCTCCTGGAACTTCGCCAAAGGAGAACATGATAGAATTAAATATCTATCTAAAGAAATAAAGGTCAAAGGCCGGACCCCGAAGCCAGCAGCTCCAAAAACTCCCGATAAAGGAAGAAAACCAGCATCTTCAGCAAATGTTTCTCAAGATAAACCGGCGCTCAAAGAAAGATTAAAAAAGGCTTTGCAAGATATGGAAAGCCAAATGAATGTAATAACTGTGTTTATATAATAAATACTCTAAATCATAAAGTTATTGTTTATTTGTATATGGATGATATATTTATTATAAGTAGAGATATTTCTGACATAAATTCTATAAAACAAATACTAGAAAGCAAGTTTGATATGAAAGACCTTGGAGTTGAGGATGTTATCTTAGGGATAAGAATTCATAGAACTCCACAAGGGTTAACATTGTCACAATCTCATTACATTGAAAAAGTACTTGATAAGTTCAAGTATTTGGATTTCAGTATTGCCAAGACTCCATTAGACGTGAGCATTGCAATTCAAAAGAATGAAGGTAAAAATGACTCAAAGTTAGAATACACAAGAGTGTTGGAAAGTTTGATATATATTATAAATCGTACGCAACCAGACATAGCATGCTCTATTAGTAAATTGTCTCAGTATACGAGTAATTCCAATCAAACTCATTGGATGGCAATGAAAATTTTTTTGGGGTATCTAAAATATACTCAATACTATGCTTTGCATTATAATAAAAATCAAGTGGTAATTGAATGATATATTGATGAAAATTAAATCACTGGATCAAATGAAGTAAAATTCACAAATGGTTATGTATTTACATTAGGTAGAGGAACAGTTTCTTGGAAATCATCCAAACAGAAAAGCATTTGTCACTCTATAATGAAATCTAAATTTATTACATTAGATAAAGCCGGAGCAGAAGTTGAATGGCTCCAAAACTTCTAGGAAGATATTCCTTCTTGGACCAAACTATTGACACCAGTATGTATACACTGTGATAGTCAAGTGGTAATAAAAAAGGGTAGGGAGCATGATGTATAATGATAAATCTCATCATATAAGATGGAGACATAATGTTATTATAGAAATACTCTGTAGTGGAATTATCATGGTTGACTATGTGAAGTCAAATGATAATGTGTCGAATCCACTTATAAAAGACATATCTAGGGAGGGAGTTGAGAAAATGTCAAAGGGGGCTTAAGGCCTAGAACAAGTCATCACAGTAGTAACTGTACCTAGAAGTATGGAGTCCTAACAGCTAGGTGCAAGGAGATCAAAAAAAGTTGTGATTGAAGGTTCAACATTATCAATATACTCAGCCATTTGCACAATGAAGACAGTTAACAAGCATAAGGCTTATATTTAAATCCTTTTAATGGTTTCTAAGTTTGACAGATTTGTCCAAATAGTTTGATCTAAGGGATTAAACATTTAAGAATCACCTATTTGAGGGTGATGCAGAAGCTTCTTCAAGGAGAATGATAGTGAAGATCTATTCTCTAAGCTCTCATGAAACCAAATCGCATTCATGGATGAAATGAATAAAAACATGAGAACCATAAACGGTAAAATGCTGATTGTGTGACTTATGTTGTCTAGGTGCATATTAAAGTTCGACGGTTCAAATATATCACATCTACCGATTAACCAAAAGCATCCGATGTAAGTTTAATACAGAATTAAAGGAAAGCCTACTTATCAAGATGCAATTAGTCTTTTCTTGTAGATTATACACTTTCCCGTGAAATTTTTAATAAAAATATCTATTCCCCATTTAAGTGAGGGATTGTTGGGTTCTAAGTGTATATGTAAATAGATAATGGAGGGAAAAAATACGGGAAAAAGTGAAGTAATTATTAACTTTAAGGAAGAAAAGTTACCCCACATTGGTAGGATAAAGGACATTTCTTATCCTTATACTGAGAAGCATTCGTTCATGTGGATCGTGAGGCAAAATCAAGACATTCCTCGCGTAGTCATCGTCCTCACTCACTCGACTCGGCTTCAACTTTAAATTTGGATTTGGATTAGCCAAATGATCAACAGAGAAATTAATTCTAGAACAAAATTTATTCACAACTTGTAATAAAAGTGATGATTTAATCCAAAAATCCAATAGAAATTTTTTCTCTATTGGCGGACGCAGTTCAAATGCAGTTTGGATGCAGTCAAAATGCACCTCAAAGGGATTTGACTCTTTGAGGTAATATTTCAAAAAAAAATAACGACGTGTGCATGCAATTTGGGCATATGTATGACGCAGGTCTAGCATAAAACATTCTGCTTTGCACCAAACATTACCTGCGGGTGCAGGTTTGGTGCAGAACCATTGTAAAACTAGTGCAGGTGCATGGCCTTTTTTAAATAGTTTACTGTTTGGTGAACCATTTCTTCCTTTATAAGGCCACACCCTTTGGCTATTAAGAACAAAAAATTTTCTAAGGTAAAGACAAAAATTTTGAGTTGAAAAACATCTTCTTCATCTTCTAAAATCTCCAGCGTGATCTTCAAATCAATGAATGAGTTCAAAGTTAAGAAAAATTTAAGGCACCACTATTTTTTAAAAATGAATCATTTTATTCTGGGAGGAAATTTTTCGTTAACCTCGGGTAATTGAGGGAAATAAATCCCTTAAGGACATTCCATGAATTCGGTGGACTTGATTTTATTATTTCTGTTTTCATCTTACTTTCTTTAAAGTTGGTTTTACTGTTTTTGTGGAAAATAGCAGAAACTTCATTTTGATAGTTCATTTCAACTTATGTTTAAAGTTGTTGAACTTCTTTGTAGTTCTTCAAGTTGTTCTTGAACTTAATGTTGAAGTTCATATTGTTGAATACAGATTTTGTACTCAAAATTAATAATCATAAGGAATTTAACATAATCTATATTTTTGGATTTCTGGAGATTATAGCTTGTTACTTTCTACTATGTTTGAATATAATAGTAATTTGAAAATATAAATCATTATTAATTAAAGTTCATGCGATTGACGATTAAAAAATTATAGAAACTTCATTGTTAATCTAAAAACAAATTGTTTAAAGTTATAAATTCTATAGTTAGTATTCTGACCTACTAAATTAGTTGTCTCTTTGTGACAACAAAATTACTGTTGAAAATCAAGAAAATGATGGAATGACAAATGCGACAACAACAAATATTGCTTTTTCAAGCCGAATGCTGCACCCGCCATGACATCGCTGGAGAACCCAAAAAATTTTCTAGCATGAATTTCAAAAGATGGCAGCAAAAGATGGTCTTTTACTTGACTATATTAAGTTCATCATAGAAATCCCTATAGAGTTACCAGAGGAAATATCAAAAAAGGAACATCTTATAGTAACTAAAGCATGGAAGCACTTGTATTTCTTATTTAAGACTACATTTTGAGTGGCTTGAAAAATAATCTATACAATGTGTGCAATAATATGAAAACCTCTAAAGAATTGTGGGATATGTTGCAGAAGAAATATAAAACCGAGGATGCAGGAATGAAAAAGTTCATTGTTTGAAAATTTCTTGACTTTAAGATGAAAGATAGGAAGACTCTCATTTACCAAGTTCAAGAACTGCAAATAATCCATGAACTCCTAACTGAAGGCACAAACTTAATGAATACCGTTATTGAACATATTAATTGTGTTCTTGATAATTACATAACCTTTGATGTAGGTTTGATTGTGAATCAGACTTTTCAAGTAGATGCTATAATTGAGACTTTACTACCTTTGTAGAAAGACTTCAAAAATTACTTAAAGTAGAAGAGAAAGGAGATGTTATTTGAAGACCTCATTGTAAGGTTACAAATTAAAGAAGACAACAAAGCAACCAAGAAGGGGTTTAGAGAAAATTTTGCAATTACTGGAGTGAATATTATGGAGGATGACCCTAATAAACCAAATAAAAGAAAGAAACAAAGAAATCCTCCTGATAAAAATAAAAGAAAATTATTTTAATTGTGGAAATGTTGGCCATAAGTCGGTAGATTATCGAGCTCTCAAGAAAGACAAGAAAAATATCAATCCAAAATGGCTGAATTCGAAGATGAAGTGGATGATCTATGTGTTATGATTTTGGATACAACTTGGTTGGAAATCATAGAGAGTACTAAATTAATTAAGGTTCCACCTGCCACATATATGCCAATAAGGATTTATTTGCATCGTACGCTTTGGCTCAAGCTAATGAGATTATTTTTATGGCTAACTCCACAACAACAAAATTTGAAGGAACATGAAAATTTTTCTGGAAGACATCATCAGGCAAAGTGGTGATACTCAAAAACTTCCTCCATGTTCAAGAGTTGCAAAACAACTTGATTTTTACTTCACTTCTGACTTAGAATGTATTCAAATGTGTAATTATTTCCAACAAAATTGTACTTAGTAAAGAAAAAGTATATGTTGGTAAAGGCTACCTCACTGAGGGCCTTTTTAAGATCAATGTGACTAATGTTGAAATCAATAAAAGTTCTATTTTGTCTTACTTGAGTCAAATGAATTATGGCATAAACATTTAGGATATGTCAATTACAAAACCTTGTGAAAACTGATTAATTTATAAGATTAGTATAAGTGTAATAAATCAAAGTGTCAAATATCTGTAGAACCAAAGTATGATAAGCATTTGTATAAGTCTGTTGAACAGAATTTCAATTCCTTAGACTTAATGCATACAAATATTTGTGATATGAATTCAACACCATCTCGTGGTGGGAGAAAATACTTCATAACTTTCATTGACAATTGCACTAGATATTGTTAAATTTATTTGCTAAATGCTAAGTGATACGTCCAAATTACACCTCTCTTATGAGAGAGTAAGCGGTCGCTGTCAAATATAGAACCCAACCAGGTTGGGTGTTGAATTCCACAGGGAATACTTTGTTACTAAGTATTGTAATTTTTACTGGACTGTTGGTCAAAGGTTCCTAAATGGGGGGTTTTGGTTTAAATTTGAAATGATAGTTACAATATAACAATGAAGCAATATATGTATTAATATTTGATCACAGAGAATGACAAGTTAGGGTTATGTCTACCTTGTAGCTTTTACTTCTCTATTAACTATGAGTAATAAGGATTTATGCATGCATGCACTTATAAAGAGATGTATTCTAATTCTAAATCCAAGTGTTTCTTTACCATCAAAGATTTATTCACCTTAGTTCTCTCGAATACAAAGTGTACAACCAATCATACGAACTCTCCAAGTAGTTAATCCTGCTAAGGCATTAACGTGTAAAATAGAGGTTGGAAACCCTATTTTCTTGTCACTACTCTCTTTTCCAAACAGTAACTTTTCTATCAAAAAAGTTATTGCTATAATGGCACATTCCCTATGTTTGCAACCATGAGAATTCAATCATAATGAAGAGAGTAATGATATAAGTGAATTAACACATCATAAATTCAAAAACCCATAACAATAGAGAGTATACTACAAGGTTTCCATAACCCTAACAAATAAACTTAGCTTCTCATGAATAAAATGGAAATCACAATAGAAATATTCATCATACCAAAATTTAGAACGATCTTGGTGGAGAAGATAAATAGCGAAAATAAGAGAGAAAAATGTTTCTCTCCCTTTATCCTCAAGCTAAGCCGCTTTCTCTTCTTTTTGAAATAATACAGAATAATCAATCCCTAAAAATTCAGCCATAAGGCTTTTAATAACATCCTTCTCTAATAAATTGCTACTGCATCCTGAACTATTTAAAAATATTGAGTTTGCCCGGGAAAAAGTTCTCATATATTACATTCAGTCCAAAAGCTGCTTTCCTTTTATGTAAAGTTTTCTTTGCTATCCACAGGTCCCCAAAGTGTCGTAATCTTCCTCATTAGTACCTGAAAAGCATGCTAATCACATAGGTCAGTTCACTTAACTAAAAATAGACAAAGTGCAAGAATTATGTATTTTATCTTCAAAACTTAGCTAAAACATGGGTAAGTTATGGTGCTTAGATGTATAAATACGCCCAACATCACTAAGCATGAAACAATTGATGTATTTAGGCAATATATAACTAAAATTGGAAATTAGTTCGATAAAAAAAATCTAAACTATAAGAAGTGATAGGGGTGGAGAGTATGCATCTCTTTTTCCTAAGATATGTTTTAAAATTGGAATTGTCCATCAAAATACTGACCCATATTTAGATCAATCAAATGGGATTGCGGAAATGAAAAATCAAACATTAAAAAATAATGAATGACTTACTTATAAGTTCAGGTTTACTGCAAAACTTGTGGGGGAAAGCTATCCTTACAACAAACTGAACACTCAATAGAGTTCCTCATAGAAACACACATTCATTTTCATATGAAAAATGGAAAGGAAGAAAACCCAACTTAAAATATTTCAATATGTGTGTGGCGGGGGGAGAGGGGATCTAGCCAAAGTCTAAGTTCATTTGTCTAGAAAGGTAAAATAGGATCTAAGACTGTGGACTGTCTGTTCATTGAATATGCTAAGAGCAGTGAAACATATTGATTTCTTGTTCATAAATCAAAACATTTGGATATCAATGAAAATAAAATAACTGTATCAGATAATACTGAGTTCTTTAAACACATTTATCCGTATAAAACTGGACATGAGATATTTAGTGAAAAGCCTAAACTTCCTCGAGATAAACCAAATGAAAATCTACTTTATAATGAGAATCTAAGTTTTAGTACATGTCAAAGAACATTAACTTACTTTAGATAGGATTTTGTAATTTTTTTTCTTTAAAATGAGCCTTAAACGTTTAAATAAGCGATGTCATCTTTGGACTTATCATTTCAGAAAGAAGCATCCAATAATGAGATTGATTCAATCTTAAGAAACAATAATTGTGAGTTGGTTGATCTTTCTCCAGAAAATTAACCTTTAGGTTCTAAATGAATCTTCAATAGGAAAATAAAAGCTGATGGTACTATTGAATATAAGGTAATATTTTTTGTGAGAGGCTTTATATAAAAATAAGGCCTTGATTATTTCGACACATACTCGCCCGTAACAAGGATAACATCCATTAGGAAGTTGGTTGCATTAGCGGAAATATATGGTCTTGAAATCCATCAAATGGATATGAAAACAACATTCTTAAGAAGAGAATTGGAGGAATAAATTCACATGGAACAACTTGAGGGTTTTGTGGCTCCTGTTAAAGAAACAAAAGTGTGAAAACTTGTTAGTCACTTTATTGACTAACACAAGCACCCAAACAGTGGCATGCAAAGTTTGACCAAACCATGTTGGCAAATGATTTCAAGAAAAACAAATGTTATAAATGTGTTTATAAAAAAGGCATTCCAAATCACAAAGTTATTATTTATCTGTATGTCGATGATATGTTGATCATAAGTAGAGATATTTATTACATAAATGCTATGAAATAAATTTTTAAGAGCATGTTTGATCTGAAGGACCTTGGAGTTGTGATGTGATATTAGGGATAAGAATTCATAGAACTCCATAAGGGTTGACATTGTCAAAGTCTCATTACATTGAAAAAGTTCTTGACAAATTCAAGTATTTGGATTTTAGTATTACCAATATTCTATTAGACGTGAGCTTTGCATTTCAAAAGAATAAAGGTAAAAGTGACTCACAGTTGGACTATGCACAAGTGTTGAGAAGTTGGATGTATATCATGGATTGTACATGACAAAAAATAACATGCGCTATTAGTAAATTGAGTCGGTACACGAGTAAATCCTATCAAACTCATTGATTTAAATGAAAGAGTCTTAAGGTATCCAAAACATACTCAAGATTATGCTTTGCATTATAATAAATATACGATGGTAACTAAAGGATATAGTGATACAAATTGGATTATCATATCGAATGAACTAAAATATATGAGTGGATATATATTTGCGTTAGGTGGAGGAGTAGTATCTTAGAAATCATCCAAATAGACATACATTGCTCGGTCTATAATGGAATCTAAATTTATAGCGTTAGAAAAAGTTGGTGAAGAAGCTGAATGGCACAAAAATTTCTAGAAAGATATTCCTTATTAACCCAAACCATGGGCACCCTATGAAGATATTCCTTATTGACCCAAACCATGGGCAGCAATATGCATACACTATGATAGTCAAGTATAAATAGAAAGGGTAGGGAGCATGATGTATAATGGTAAATCTCATCATATAAGATGGAGGCATTATATTGTTATACAACTACTCTCTAATTTAATTATCACGACTGACTATGTGAAGTCAAAAGATAGTATGTCAAATCCACTTACAAAAAGCCTATTTAGAAAGGGAGTTGAGTGAACATCAAAGGGAATAGGTGTAAGTCCTAGGACAAGTCATCACATTAGTAACTGTACCTATGAGACTGGAGATCCTAAAAGCTAGCTTTAAGGAAATCAAACAAAGTTATGAATGATGGTTCAACATTGTCAATATACTCAATCCATTCTCATAATGAAGACAATGTTCAGGAAACAAGAATAAGGATTATTGTTTGAAGCCTTTTTTAATAGTTTCTAAGTTTGAAAGATTTAACCAAATAGTTTGATCTAAAGGATTAAACATTTAGAATTCACCTATGTGAAGGTAAAATGGAAATTGCTTCAAGGATAATAATAGTCAAGGCCTATTCGCTAAGATCTCATGAAGCCAGGTCGTGTTCATGGATGAAATGAATAAAATTATGAGAACTATAAATAGTAAAAGGCTGGTTGTGTGACTTATGTTATTAAGGTGTACATTCAAGTTTGATAATTCAAAGATATCACACCTACCGATTGACCGAGTGCATCCGATGCTAGCTCACTATGAAAAGTTCATTGGGAAACCAACTTATACAGATGCAATTAGTCTTTACTTGTAGATCTCACACTTGTCTGCAAATTTTTTAATAATAAATAGCCATTCCCCATTCATATAGGGGATTGTTGGGTTCTATGTGTATATGTGAAGTAAAAATGGAGGATACATATGGAGGGAAAATTGAAGTGATTATTCACTTTAAATATGTAAAGTTCACCCACATTGGTGGGAGAAAGGAACTTTCTTATTCTTATAGTGACAAACATTCCATAATGTGGATAGTGAGGCAAAACTAAGACATTTCTTGCGTCATCATCATCGCCGCTCACTCAACTCAGTTTCAGCTGTAGATTTGGATTTGTTAAATGATTGATCGAGAAATTAATTTTTTGAACAAAATTTATTCAAAATTTGAAAATAAGTAATGTTTTAATCCAAAAATCAAATAGAATTTTTTTTCCATTTGGGAATGTAGTTCAAATGCAGTGTGGATGCAGTCACAATGTATCTTGAAGGTACGTGACCCTTCAAAGTACTATTTCAAACAAAATGATGACCTACGAATGTAGGTTCGGCATATGTATGGTGCAAAACATTCTGGTTTGTACCAAACATCACCTGCGGGTGCAGGTCAGATGCAAAACTAGTGTTGAACTAGCACAGGTCATGACATTTATAAAATAGTGCACAATTTGGTGAACTATTAATTTCTTTCTGAAGAAACAATTTTTGGACATAAATCCCTTAACTTTTGCTTATGGAAAGATATGAATTTTGAGTTGAAAAATGTCTTTTTCTTCTTTCAAAAACTCTAGTGAGATATTCTAATCATTGAATGAGTTTGAAATCCAAAAAATTTGATCTACCACTATTTTCAAAAGTAAATCATTTTATCCTGGGATGAAAGACTTCATTTACCTTGGGTACCTGAGGAAAATAAATTACTTAAGGACACACCATGACTTCGGTGAACTTGATTCAATCATTTCTATTTTCATCTTACTTTTTGTTAAAGTTGGTTTTACTGTTTCTACAAAAAATAGTAGAAACTTCATTTTGATAGTTCATTTAAATTTGTGCTAAGAGTTGTTGAATTTTGTTGTAGTTCTTAAAGTTGTTGTTGAACTTAGTTTTGAAGTTCATATTGTTAAATATATACTCTGTGGCTAAAATTAACACTTACTACCCCTGATGAAGGCCCCAAATCAAATGGTTAAATTTTCAAATTTCAATCTTGTGTATCATTTTCTTAAGAGTTAAAGTTGGTAAATTTTAGTGAATAAATATGGTGGATTATCCTTTGAACAAATTTTTTGTACATCAATATCGACATTTCTTTGGCAATCATCTGTGAAGAATAACTTTGGCGAGATATGCTTCATTTTATCTTCTTTTATGAAGTCCCTTTTTAATTTGGATATGCATGCAACATTATCTTTGTATAGGATTATGGGTACCTTGATATCATACTTTAGGCCACACTTCTCTTTGATGAAATGTATCAATGATTTAAACTATACATATGCTTCATGATAGCTATTATCTCAACATGATTTGAAGAAGTAGAAACAATATACTACTTTGTAGATCGCCATAATATAGCAGTTCCTTCATTTGTAAACACATAGCCTGTTTATAATTAAGCTTTATATGGGTCAGAAAAATAACCTGCATTTGCATGTCCAGCAAGATACACACTATAAAATAGACTCATATCAATGATTTTCTTTAAATATCGCAATATATGCTTAACTTAGTTTCAATGTCTCCATGTAGAATAAGAATTATACCTTGCTAGTAAATTAATAGAAAATAAGTGCACCACTAATACTAGATATGGTACTTCATGATAAAGAATATCTCTATTCTCTTTTGGAGGTCGGAATGGGTTTTCATTGACTCCAAGTGACTGTACAATCATTAGAGTACTTAGTGGATGTTCGTTGCCCATGTAAAATCATTTCAAAACATTGTCATTATGGGCAGATATATGGATTAATACCCCGTATCTTAAATATTCAATTTGTAGACCAAGGAAAATTTTTATTTTTTCAAGATCTTTCATCTCAAATTCTTTCTTTAGATACTCAGTTGTCTTTTGGACCTCTTATAGTTCTAATGAGATTTATGTCATCAACATAAATAAAAAGTATAACAACCTCTAATATTTTTTTCTTGATGAAAATAGAGAGACAAATGGAATCATCTATATAACCTTCATTTATGAAGTAATCACTAAGGCAATTGTGCCACATACATTATCATTATTCTAGACCATATAATGATCTTTGTAATCCGCTTGAGTAATTTTTGTAGATTTTGAATTATATGATTCAGGCATCTTAATCCTACTGGAATTTTCTTGTAAATTTCATTATCAAGTGAACCATAAAGGTAAGCTGTAACCACATCCATTAGATGTATTTCATGTTATTAATGTACAGCTAAATCAATGAGATATCAAAATGTTATTACATCCAAAACAAGTGAATATTTTTATTCATAGTCGATACTGGTATTTGAGATAATCCTTGTACAATAAGGGGTGGATTTTATCTTAAAAATTTATTTTTCTTCTTTCATTTTCTCACAAAGACCCTTTTATAACCAACTGATTTTACACAATCAGGGATTTGGACTATAGGTCCAAAAACCTCACATTTAGGAAATGAGTTCAATTTTGATTGAATTGCCTCTTGTCATTTTTGTCAATCACATCTTTATCAAAATTATCAACAGACATCCTCACTGTCTAGAAATGTTAAGTGTTATATTATATGCAAAAATATTATGCATCATAATTTTTTTATCGATCTAAATTTATCTCATCATGGATAAAATGTCATGATCTGAACCATGGATTATCCATAACGGGTTTCTTAAGTCCGTTGAGGATCAGAGACCATCCCTTTTACCCTATCCAATCAGAACATAATACACCTTACAGTGAATAAATTCCAAATATATAACAAAATGGAGCTAAGTTTCAAACATATAATAAGATAGGCAACTTAGTTAACTCAGAAATGATTATAAGAACTTCAACAACCATCCCGATCCCTAGTGATCCATAAATCCTCGAAATACCAAAAGACTACCTATGTTGGGACATGCCCCCGACCATAGCCAAAATGAAGAAACCAAAGAAAAAATCCATGACATTATCTGAACCAAGAAGTAACAAGACTTTAAAAAAAAGGTGACTCACCACTTCAAGTTGACTCACGATCGATCCAAAAGTCACCTAATCACTGTGTAGGAAAAACAGAAGTGTCTCAGATTCTTACATCATATGAGGATACACTATTTGGAGATGGTTAGTGGAGTGAGCACTAGCATGTAACTCAGTTAAGGGATAAAATAATGCCAAGTCAAAACCACAGTAAAATTATAATACCCGTGCTTTTCCTTTGCTTGAAAATCATCTCAAGGATGTTAGAACATTCTTTGAAATAAGAATTAATTATTATACATGTGGTATTTCTATAATTTTCACTTCCTATCACGTGGAAAATTGAGTAAGATTTCCATCAATATATAATTCGCCAAAATCCGACACTCGGGTGAAGAGTTAGAGCCTTTTTAGTGAGACAGTGTTTGACCTGAGCCTTCAGCGCATCGCAGAAATAGCTCAAATGGAAATGGTAATATTCTAGTGTTTCTCTTCGATACTGAAGCATCGCACCATACTTCCAGGTCATAGACAAGGTGGCAATGGGATAGCTCTGTGTTGCATCACCGTTCAGTTTCCCATTGTCAGTTTCCAGTGACACGACGCGATAATGCCGCATCGCGCCAAGGGTCCAACTCAGGAAATTTTCAGAAAATTTAATGATATGTCCATGATTAAAAGGGTCAACTTCCTGCCCCTATATAATCCCTTTAACACATGATTCAGCCACTTTTTACCCAAACCATATTAGTTTCTCTCAAGTTTATCTCAAGAACTCAAGCTAGGGTTTTCATAGAAGTTCCAATTTCAAGAAGGTTTCACCATCAATCTTCATGAAATCATGAACTTAGGTATGCCTAGTGTTCATTCAAGGACTCCTTTTACCCATGAAGTCCAAGAATCCCTTTTCTAAACTCAAGTTATGGATTTTCTATATGTTTTCATGTTTTGGCTGCTCATGATCAAGTTTGATAGATGTGAAATTGGATTCTACTCCATGATTGTTGATAGTTTCTATGTGGGTTTAATTACTATAGCCACAGATTCATGCAACCCTAAGATTTAAACCCTTGAACGATGAAATTAGAATTGAATAATGATGTTTACATGTACCATGCCTATCATATATTTGATTAAATGCCCAGATGAACGAATATTGTCTATCTAGCATGATATCATGAAATCCCCATGTATGTACAAGATCATGCCTATTATATATTTGAAGAAATGCTCCTATGAAGGTAGTATGTATTATGATGATAGTCAAGTCTTTAAGTAAATCAAGCAATGTCAGTTTCCTTCTATCGAGTCCTGGGGGTACTTGTACCCGAAACATTAGCTGTGTGCCTAGATCCATGTCATGTTTTCATGATACTCTCAGTTAAGATAAGAAATCTAAGACTTCAGATAGTCTTATGACTCAGGAAAAATCTCTAAGATCTCATGACTCAGTCAGCCGTCAGATATCAATAGTACAAAGTCAGCGACGAAAATTTTGTAACTCAATCAATGCTCAGTTCAGTTCAGTCAATCATGTTTAGTGTCCATTCAGATGAGAGTAGGAATTAGCACCAAGTGAACCCAAGGATGGGGACTAACCTCTTTTACGAGGGTGTGATTCCTAGAAGTAATCCTTACGTTCTAGAACTATGTACCCATCATAGGTTGAGATATTATAGCCTACTATATTAGGGTAGATAAGGTGGCTTAACCAGTAATGTGAGAGTTCCCACCATTCTCACTAGAGTTACCTATTATATGAGGGTTACTCACATGTTTTCCTTACCAGTGCTGCGGTATTGACACCCTTCCAATCAGGGCATAGATTGGACCCCAACTTAGCTATTGTAGCATATTTGGGGCATATTGGTTAGATACTACTTACCACAACTTCATGTTACAGAATTAGGACTGTCAAATACAGTCAATCAGTGTCAATAAAAAAAGTCAAATAGTTATTCAGATTTAAGGACTGTCAGATACAATCAACTCTGATACAATATGGAACTCAAATAGTTCCATCAGATTGAGGACAATCAGCTAGTCACCCACGTTATCAATTATACTCAGATGCAGTCACCCATGTTATCAGTATTATTCAGATATAGTCCTTCATGTTACTAGTCATATCAGTTACTAGAATGTCATGTTATCAGTAAACAGACTCAGAAATCATGAAATTACGTTGTCAGTTACAATTACGTATTTATGCATGTATTCTCACGTTTATGTTAGACAGTCAGTTAGCATTATTCATGCATATGAACTTTTTCATATAGCCTACTTGACATGTATACTAGGTGCATATATACTGACGCATTCGTGCTATGGTGCTTTCTTTTATATTACACCATAGGTTCAGAGACACGAGTTCTAGATCAGTAGTAGATTTCAGTTTCTATTGTCAGAGTAAAAGTGAGTCCTCATCCTTTGAGGACATAATGATTTTCTATTATCTCATTGATTAGCATATTAGTTAGAGTTAGTTGGGGACATATCCCATCAACTCTTTATTCAGATTCTTCAGACAGTAGAGGCTTTCATACTAGATGCAGAGTAGATAGAGACTATCGTGTTCAGACTTCAGTATTTTTAGTTTTTTTTTGGGTTTTATATTACCCCACATAGATGTTACATTATTCAGTTATGTTCATGATCAAACCTTATGGCCTTTTAGTGCATATTTCCGCATTATTAAGTTATCTTATGCAGTATACAGGTACATAAATCAGTCATGGGTTAGCTTGTGGTCCTTCGGGATTATGAGAACCGTGTAGCATTTTGGTTCTGCAAATCAAGTCATTACAAACTTGGTAACAGAGACTAAGGTTCAATAGAGTCCTAGGTAGTCTGAAAACCGCATCTAGTAGAGTCTTGTGCATGGGTGTGTTGCGCGCCAAATTTTTATGCAAGAGGCTATGAGATTTTTAGGAACAGTTTCCCTTCTTTCAGTATTCATGTCGTGCCTATGTGCATAATCACAAGTCAGTCTCTCATTCTAATCCACTTCTTCTCATTATTTCAGAACTTGCCTCCTAAGAGAAGAAACCAGTCAGCCCCTTAGCCCAAAGAACCTTTGGGAGATCATGTTTCTCATGTGGAGTTCAGGACCATATTTACTACTCTTGCTTAATTAGTCGCTGCTCATAATGAATGGCCAACAGTCATTCCAGCTAACCCAGTGGCCAACTCGCCTGCAGCGAGGATTCAGGACTTCACTCGAATGAATCCTCTAACCTTCCTAGAGTCTAAGGTAGATGAAGACCCTCAGGAATTCTTAGATCAAGTTCAAAAAGTGACAGATGCCATGGGGGTGACTACTGTTGAGAGTGCTGAGCTAGCTGCATACTAGTTACAGGATGTGGCTCATTCTTGATTCAAATAGTGAAAGTCTGAAAGATCAGATGGCATAGGTCCTATAGAGTAGGAGTTTCTCACTGCTTTCTTAGATAGATTTTTCCCCAAGATTTTAGAGAATCCAAAGTGCTAGAGTTCATCAACTTCAGGCAGGGTAATATGACAGTGAAAGAGTATTCTTTTAAGTTTACTCAATTAGCTAGATATGTCCCTCATGTTATTGCAGACAGTAGATCCAAGATGAGTAAGTTTGCTTTAGGGGTGAACGACAACGTGGTTAATGAGTGCAGATCCGCCATGCTAAATAGTGACATGACCTTAGCTAGACTTATGACCCTTGCTCAACAGATAGAAAAGCAGAAAATTAAGCAGAGGGAAAAGTAGAATAAGAGACCGAAGACAGGTAGTTTCAACTTTGCTCAGCCTAAGTCAGAAGTAGGAAACCATTCCCAATTTCATCCAAAGTCATCAATTCCAGCCCCCTCTACAGCCTGTTCTCTATTTCCTAAGTTTAATAGGGTAACAAAGATAGAGCGCCAGGCTCTAAGACCCAGGGCAGTGTTATCAGTGCCCGTACCTATCCTCTTTACTAGACTTACAGTAAGCACCATCAGGGTATGTGTAGAGCAGGTAATGGTATTTATTTTGGTTATGGCAAGCCAGGCCATAGAGTTAGAGATTGTCCATAGCCAGGACCTTAGGGTTAATAGAATCGCTCCTCAGCTTAGTTCGGTCGCCCAAATTAGTAGGGTGCCACTTTTGCTACTAGCGTGCAATGCCCAAATCATCTCTATGCTCTTCAGACTCAAAATAATTAGGAAAGTTCTCCTAATATAGTTTCTGGTACGTTATAGATCTTTCATATGCATGTTTATACTTTGCTAGATCCAGGAGATTCCTTGTCTTTCATTACTCTTTATATAGCAGTTAATTTTGGAATCAGTCCCAAAAATCTAGCAGAGCCCTTTTCAGTCTCTACCCTAGTAGGTAAAGCCATCATAGCTCAGCGGTTATACAAGAACTGCCCGGTTATGATATTTTAAAAAGTCACTTCAGCGGACTTAGTCGAATTAGAGATAACAGATTTTGATGTCATTCTTGGCATGGATTGGTTTCATTTCTGCTATGTCACAGTCGACTGTAGAAATAGAATAGTTCAGTTTTAGTTCTCGAATGAACCCATCTTAGAGTGGAAGGATAGTGTATCTGCTTTCAGTAGTCAGCTTGTTTCCTACATTCGGGCAAGGAAATTGGTATCTAAGAGATGTGTTTATCATCTAGTTCATGTTAGGGATTCCAGTTCCGAGGCTCCCAGTCTCAAAATAGTCCCAGTAGTGAATGAATATTCTGATGTCTTTCCCGAAGATCTTCCAGGAATTCCTCCTAAAAGGGAAATAGACTTCGGTATTGATCTTGTTTTTGACACTCAGCCTAACTCTATTCCATCATACATAATGGCAATAGAAGAACTTAGAGAACTGAAAAATCAGTTGAAGGATCTCTTAGATAAGGGATTCATCAGACCCAGTAGTTCCCCATGGGGTGCACCAGTCTTATTCATTCGTAAGAAAGATGGTTTACTCAGAATGTGTATAGATTACCGTCAAATCAATAA
The DNA here is from genome assembly GCF_002878395.1 of Capsicum annuum. NCBI lineage: Eukaryota > Viridiplantae > Streptophyta > Magnoliopsida > Solanales > Solanaceae > Capsicum > Capsicum annuum. The sequence continues at coordinate 130,515,733 of NC_061114.1, read as the reverse complement.
GGTTATGATCAAGAAAAAGTTTTCTCTTCCCAAAATCGATGAATTATTTGACCAACTTTAGGGTGCCAGTTATTTCTCTAAGATAAACCTCAGATCTGGCTATTATCAGCTCAGAGTTAGAGAATGTGACATCCCGAAGACAGCTTTCCATACTTGGTATAGTCACTTCGAATTTCTAGTCATGTCATTTGGTCTTACCAATGCCCCAGCCACTTTTATGGACATGATGAACCGAGTGTTCAAACAGTACTTGGATATTTTCATCATAGTCTTCATAAATGATATTCTGGTCTATTCCTTCTCTAAGCGCGATTATGTAGACCATCTCAGAATAGTACTGCAGACTCTCAAAAATCATCAGATATTCGCTAAATTTAGTAAGTGTGAGTTTTAGCTAAGGTCAGTAGCATTCCTTGGCCATATTATTTTTGGTGATGGCATTAGAGTAGATCCTTAAATTATCGAGGCAGTAAGAAACTGGCCTCGGCCTATTTCTCTATCAGATATCAAGAGTTTCTTAGGTTGGACTGACTATTATAGACGATTTTTTGAGGGATTTTCTTCTATTGCATCCCCTATGTCCAGATTGACTCAGAAGAAAGTTAAGTTCTAGTGGTCAGATTTATGCGAGAAGAGTTTTTAGGAATTGAAGACTCGAATCACCTCAGCTCCAGTTTTAGCTCTTCCATATGGTTCAAATCATTTTGTAGTTTATCATGATGCATCTAGAGTGGGTTTAGGTTGTGTCCTCATGCATCATGGTAAGGTCATAGCCTACTCCTCCAGATAGCTTAAACCCTATGAGAGGAATTACCCTACTTATGATCTTGAGTTAGCAGCCATAGTCTTTGCCTTAAAGATTTGGAGGCATTATCTTTATGGAGTTCATATAGATGTCTTCACAGATCATAAGATCCTTCAGTATGTCTTTTCTCAGAAATATCTCAATCTTTGTCAGAGAAGGTGGTTAGAGCTCTTGAAAGATTATGACATGAGTGTTCTCTATCATCCAGGCAAGGTTAATGTAGTAGCCGACGCTCTCAGTAAACTCTCTATGGGTAGTATTTCTTATGTTGAGGATAGTAAGAATAATTTATCTCAAGAAGTACACCATCTTGCCAGACTAGGGGTTTGCTTAGTCAACTCTTCAGAGGGAGGTGTATGTGTTCAGAGTAGTTCAGAATCATCTCTAATTTTTTGGGGAAAAAAGCAAGATAAGGATCCTAGCCTTGTCAAGTTAAAAGAGTCAGTTCAGGATTAGAAAATAGAGGTTTTCTCCCAAGGGGGAGATGGTGTTCTTCATTGTCAGGGTCATCTTTGTGTTATAGACGTAGATAACTTAAGGCAGCAAATTCTTGCAGAAGTGCATGGTGCGCGTTACTCTATTCATCTAGGGGCCAGTAAGATGTACCACGATTTGTGGGAAATCTACTGGTAGAGTGGGATAAAAAGAAATGTTTCAGAGTTTGTGGCTAAGTTCTCTACATGTCAACAAGTAAGGATAGGGCATCAGAAGCCTACTGGTCCTATGCTGGAGTTCGGTATTCCTACTTGGAAGTGGGAAGTTGTAAGCATGGACTTTGTGATGGGTTTGCCTCGAACTCATCGTCAGCATGATTCAGTCTGGGTCATTGTAGACAGAATGACCAAATCAACCCATTTTCTTCCAATCTATACCTCTTATTCAGCTGAGGTTATGCCAAACTCTACATCAAGAAGCTAGTCAGATCGCATGACATTACATTATCTATTATCTCAGAAAGAGGTACCAAGTTTACCTCTCACTTTTGGAAAGAGTTCCAAAAAGGTCTTGGTACCCAAGTTCATCTCAGTATAGCCTTTCATCCTCAGATAGATGGTCAAGCAAAAAGGACCATTTAGACTTTGGAAGATGGCTCCATTCGAAGCTCTCTATGGTAGGAGATATAGATCTCCAATCGGTTGGTTTGAAGTTAGTGAGGCCTCAGTCATAGGTCCTGACTTAGTATTCAACACCTTAGAGAAAGTTTAGTTAATTAGAGAAAGACTCCAGGCTGCTCAAAATCGATAGAAGTCTTATGCAAATGTTCATAGAAAGGATCTCGAGTTTGAGATTAGTGAGTATTTCTACCTTAAGATCTATCCTTTGAAGGGAGTGAAGATATTGGGCAAGAAGGAAAAGCTCAGTCCTCGATATATCGGTCCCTTCAAGATTCTCAGTCGTTTTGGCAAGGTAGCTTATGAGCTTGAATCGCCTTCAGATTTAGCTTCAGTGCATCCAGTCTTTAATGTCTCTTTTCTCAAGAAGTGAATAGGTGACCCATCAGTCATAGTCCTTATTCAGAGCATCGATGTTCAGAATAGCCTCTCTTATGAAGAGATTCCAGTTGAAATCCTAGACTATCAGACCCGTAGATTGAGGAACAAAGAAGTCTCTCTAGTCAAAGTTCTTTGGTGAAATCAGTTCGTAGAGGGAGCTACTTGGGAACAGAAGAGGGTATGCGTACCACGTACGCTCACCTCTTCTCCACCAACTCAAATCAAGCTCAAGGTAACAGTTCTCCTTAAGCTTACTCAATTTCATGATTAGTGTACATCACTAACTAAGTATTCAGTATCATGCTTATGTTACCATGATAAGCTTGGTACCAAGTACGTCTGCATATTCAGTCATGCATTCATGTATTAGATCAGTTATATAGTTATGCATTAGACATGCATTCTCATTGTGAGAAAATTTAGTTCTTCAGAACTTTCAGGTATGCATTTATGAAATAGTTACGCATGTCTCAGATATGCATGTCCAGTCTGTTATGTTTATCTTGTTAGTCACGTCCGTCATGAGATCATGTTTCAGTTATTCATGTTCAGCTCATTGTTTCCCCTCACAGTCAGTCTCATTCGAGGACGAATGTTCTCAAGGGGGAGATATTGTAATACCCGTGGTTCTTCTTAGCTTGAAAATCATCTCAAGGATATTAGAACTTTCTTTGAAATAAGAATTCATTCTTATACACATGTTATTTCCATAATTTTCACTTCCTATCACGTGGGAAATTGAATAATCATTCCATCAAAATATAATTTGCCCAAATCCGACCCCCGGGCCAAGAGTTAGATCTTTTTTAGTGAGATAGTGTTTGACCTGAGCATTCAGTGCATCGCAGAGATAGCTCAAATGGAAATTATCGAATTCCAGTGTTGCTCCGCGATACTGGTACGTCGCGCCAAACTTTCAGGTCATTGACAAAGTGGTAACATGATAGCTCCACGTCGTACCACTGTGTAGTTTCTCAATTGTTAATTTCCAGTGACACGGCACGATAATACCACGTCGCACCAAGGGCCCAACTTGGGAAATATTACTACAAATTAATGGCGTGTCCAGGGTTAAAAGGGTCAACTTCCTACCCCTATATAATCCTTTTAACATGTGATTTAGCCACTTTTCACCCAAAACATATTAGTTTCTCTCAAGTTTATCTTAAGAACTCAAGCTAGGAGTTTCATAGAAGGTCCAATTTCAAGAAGGTTTCACCATCAATCTTCACGAAATCACGTACTAAGGTATGCATAGTGTTCATTTATGGACTCCTTTCGTCTATGAAGTTCAAGGATTCCTTTTCTAAACTCAAGTTACGGATTTTCTGTATGTTTTAATATTTTGGCTGCTCATGTTCATGTTTGATAGATATGAAATTGGATTCTACTCCATGATTGTTGATAGTTTCTATGTGGGTTTAATAACTATAGCCATAGATTCATGCAACCCTAAGATTTAAACCCTTGAATGATGAAATTAGAATTGAATAATGATGTTTACATGTACCATGCCTGTCATATGTTTGATGAAACGCCTACATGAAGGAATATTCTTTAACTAGCATGATATCATGAAATCCCCATGTATGTACAAGATCATGCCAATTACATATTTGATGAAATGCTCCTATGAAGGTAGTATGTATTACGATGATAGTCAAGTCTTCAAGTAAATCAAGATATGTCAGATTCCTTATATCGAGTCCTAGGGGTACTTTTACCCAAAACATTAGTTGTGTGCCTATATCCATGTCATTTTTTCACGATACTCTTAGTCAATCTATGAACACTTAGACTTCAGAGAGTCTTATAACTCAGGAAAAATCTCCATGATCTTATGACTCAGTCAGTTGTCATATATCAGTAGTATTCCGGCAACCACGAAAATTGAGTAACTCTTGTCCATGCTTAGTTCAGTTCAGTAAATCATATTCAGTGTCCATTCAGATGGGAGTAGGAATTAGCACCGACTGAACCCAAGGATGGGGAATCACCTTTTATACGAGGGTGCGATTCCTAGAATCTATCATTGCATTCTAAAACTATGTAGCCAACATAGGTTGAGACATTGTAGCCTGCTATATGAGGGTAGATGAGGTGGGTTAACCTATTACATGAGGGTTCCACACTGTTCTCACTAAATTGACCTGTTATATGAGGGTTACTCACATATTGTCCTTACCAGTGGTGAGGTATTGACATCCTTCCAATCAGGGTATAGATTGGACCCCAGCTCAGCTATTATAGGACATTTCGGGCATGTTTGTTAGATACTACTTCCCATAGTTTTATGTTACAGAATAAGGACTGTCAAATACAGTCAATCAGTCTCAGTAATAGAACTCCGATAGTTCTTTAGATTGTAGGACTGTCAGATATATTCAACTCAAATATAATACGAAACTCAAATAGTTCCATCAAATTCAGGACTGTCAGCTACAGTCACCCACGTTATCAGTTATATGCAGATACAGTCACCCATGTTATCAGCATTATTCAGATATAGTCCTTCATGTTACAAGTCATATCAGTTACTAGAATGTCATGTTATTAGTAAACAGACTCAGAAATCATGAAATCACGTTGTCAGTTACAATTACGTATTTATGCATGTATTCTCACGTTTATGTTAGACAGTCAGTTAGCATTATTCATGCATATGAACTTTTTCATATAGCCTACTTGACATGTATACTCGGTACATATGTACTGACACATTCGCGCTATGGTGCTTTCTTTTTATGTTACACCATAGGTTCAGAGACACAATTTCCAGATCAGCAGTAGATTCCAGTTTTAGCAGTTAGAGTAGAAGTGAGTCCTCATCCTTCAAGGACAAAATGATTTTCTAGTATCTCATTGATTATATTATTAGTCGGAGTTAGTTGGGGACTTGTCCCATCAACTCCTTATTCATATTCTTCAGACAGTAGAGGCTTTCAGACTAGATGTAGACTAGATACAGACTATCATGTTCAGACTTTAGTATTTTCAATTTTGTTTTGGGTATTCTATTACCCCACACAGATGTTACATTATTCAGTTATGTTCATGATTAAACCTTATGGCCTTTTAGTGCATGTTTCTGCATTATTAAGTTATGTTATGCAGTATACAGGTACAAATATCAGTCATGGGTTACTTTGTGGTCCTTTGGGGTCATAAACATCGTGTATCATTTTGGTTCAGCAAATCGAGTCGTTACAAAAATCCACGTGCACGCAATGTACATACATATATATATATATATATATATATATAGCATACTGGGACAGGGAAAAGATTTAGCATGAAAGTAAAACATTAACCTGGATTGTGTAGTTTACCATCATAAAGAACGCATGGTATATATGGGTCCGTTTTACCCCACCGGAAGGGCCCAAGTGCGTGTTGGCTGCATGAATCGAAGGTGTCAAGAACGGTTGAGGAATCCACAACCCTTCACCTATCGTTGAAATATATATATATATATATATATATATCAAGTATGACATATGCACACGATTATCAAGACCAACCCCTTATGCCGACAAACATAGGTTTCTAGTAGCAGTCCCTCGGGACCTCCACTTTCACAACTTAGCTATACAAACCCCATTAAACTCAATTAAAATAGTTTACACATTCCTACTCATTGAACCATAATCATCCATTAAGGAATACCATTGGTGTCGTCACACCAATTATAATTTCAAACTAATATCATCAAGCCATAGAATTTATACATCACTTGGGGGAATCTAATACCTAACAAGTTCAATTACTCATCCATACGGGGGAATTCACGACCCCCAAGGTTTAGTGATTTATTCACATAGGAAATTCCATGACCCCCAAGGTTCAATTTAAAATTATTCAAAATCATTTATATTTGGTTAACCTTTTATGCAAAGAAATAATTCCAAGAGTGGTTTCAATATGAAGGTACTCATGTTTTGATACCAATTTCACGAGGTTGGGTTGAGGTCATAGCAATTTCACTATTAAAATTCATCAAGTTGGGGGAATACACGACCCCACTTAGTTTGTTCAACATGACCATGCATCCCACAAGTTATAAAACCATCAATAAAACATGAACAATGTATATAAAAATCATAGAAATGTCATTTAAATAATCATCCAATACCCTCAACCCAAATTCAAAAGACAACATTTAAAACCTCATAATTAAAAATTTAACACACGCATTAACAAAATAGAGTTTAGGAACAGATACATACCTTAGATAATCAAGAATTATGGAGAGAAATAAGAAATTGAAGCTTGAATGTCCAACCTTTAGAAGCCCTAGCTTGTTCTTTCTTTGGGGAATTTGAGAGTGTTTAAGACTTGTTTATTTTGATAAAGGATGGAAATAACCCCTTTTGGTGTTTTATGGACGTGGGGAAAGAAGGAATTGACCAATGTTCCCTTAATAAAAACACTAAAAAATTACCGCAAGTCATTATGGGTCACCTTACGACTCGTAGTGACTGACTATGAGTCATCCCCTTGACTCGTAGTTGGGGAAGTGTCCCAAGGCACCCCTACTAGTCATAAAAGAAACAAAGGGCCACTACACTAGTGAGACTAGGATTCCCATATTATGAGCCGTAATGTGTCACCACAACTCATTATATCTTAATCATACTCAGGTTAGAAGCTTTGGGTAACATATTAGGCACCCTACTATTGGGGTCCTACAAGCCATAATAACACCTTATGACTTGTAAGGTGAGTAATAATTTGGGCAGTAAGCTCAAAGTCAAGAAATTATTCAGAGGCAAAAATCTGGGGTGTTATATTCTCCCCCTAGGATCATTCTTCCCCGAATGATAAGTCAAGGCACCCATTAGCATAATTTAACACAAAAATGCAAACACAATTTACTTTAACAAAGTCAGAAAACAAAGATGGTAAGGAGACACATACCTTAAGCATGATATTCAGAAGCGGGGAATAAGAATGGATACTTGGACTTCATGTCCACTTCTGCTTCCAAAGTAGCTTCTTCTAGCTTTTGATTCCTCCATAGAACCTTTGCCCAAGCCTCATCCTTAGTCCTCTAATGAAAGACTTGCCTATCTAAAATCTCCACTAGACTTTCTCATAAGACGAAGAATCCAAAATACCAACACTCTCAATAGGCACAATCAAAGAAGGATCACCCACACACTTCTTCAACATCGAGATATGGAACACCGGATGGATGGAACCCAAACTTGAAGGAAAATCCAACTCATAAGCAACATTGCCCACTCTCCTTAAAATCAAGTATGGGCCAATATAACGGGAATGGATCTTCCCCTTTCTTCTAAATCTCATCACTCCCTTCATGGGAGATACCTTATGAAATATCCAATCACTAACCTCAAACTTTAACTCCCTTCTCCTCACATCTATGTAGGACTTTTGGCAACTCTGAGCAGTCTTAAACTTATCCTAAATCACCTTCACCTTCTCTATGGCTTGGTGAACCAAGTCAGGACCAAACAACCTAGTCTCACAAATTTTGAACCACCCAATAGGAGACCTACACCTCCTACCATACAAAGCCTTGAACAAAGCCATATGAATACTCGAGTGTAGCTGTTATTATATGCAAACTCTATGAGAGGCAAATGGTCAGCCTAAATACCACCAAAGTCAATTACGCAAGACCTTAACATATCTTCTAAAGTCTAAATAGTCCTCTCTACTTTTCCATTCATCCGAGGGTGGAAAGTGGTGCTAAGGTTCACCTTAGTCCCTAAATCTATATGAAGTAAATGCTAAAAGTGAGATGAGAACTGCGTACCTCTGTATAAAATGATAGAAGCAAGCTAACTATGCAACTTGACGATCTTCTAAATGAAGAGCTTAGCACAATCCTCTACTAAAATAATTAGTCCTTACCAGCAAGAAGTAAGAAGACTTAGTCATCCTATGCAGGAGGACCCAAATTGAATCTAATTGATTATAAGACTGCGGATGACTAGTAACAAAGTCCGTATTGATCATTTCCCAGTTCCATAAGGGAAACTCAATCCCCTGAGATATACTATCAGGCCTCAAGTGCTCTACCATCACTTTCTTAAAGACCATGCACTTAGCCATAAAATTAGCCACATCCCTCTTTATTTTGTTCCACCAATAATTTTTTTCAAGTTATGGTACATCTTCATAAAACTCGGATGAACTGTATAAAGTGACTTATGAGCGTAAGTCAAAACTTTTTCTCACAACCTATCAACATCGGTAACACATAATCTACCTTGGTACCTGTAACGCCCCGGAAAATGGGTCCTGGAGCGTCACACGGTGCTTGAGGCTATGAATAGCCCCAAGCTAACCCTTTGAGCCATTTTCATTCAGTTCGACACAAATCAACGGGGTTTTCATAAATAACCCTCAAATATCAACAGAGTAATCATCATCCAAGAATAAAAGAATTTCAGAAAGATAACAAAATACGACTTATTGGTCAACTCCCAACATCTATACTAGTCTGACAAGCCTCTAAGAAAATCAATAAAACTAGCGAGCCATTGAGACATGCCCCAACTAACTCATACTCAGTTATCAAATGTAAACAATTCTGTGAAACCAACATCAGACATCAT